>NW_027412602.1:67869-109963 GCF_025532065.1 Leptinotarsa decemlineata | reverse complement strand
ATTTGGACTCTACATGATATGGCCATTCCAAATTCACCATTACTTCTTCTATCTCATTCTTATATACCGAAGTATTATTTTTCGATGATTCGTACAGATCTGAAACTTTATTATTTCATATTTTGACACATTTTATCAAAGACAAATAATGTCTGGCATGTCGGATCTCACGAAAAAATATAGACCCTCCCAACCTTTCGTGTTGCGCGCGCACCATCTGTTTTCTCTTCGTCAACTTGGATGTTTTTTACTTGCATGTTGGCAGCCATGTTTTTTCTTTAACGTTGTATATTCCATTCAATTTCCGCCGCCATGGTTTTTTCTTAAACGCTGCATACCACGTAAATCACGATGGTTTCTTTAATGCTGGACTCCCATGTTTTTTTCTTAATATCCGCCGCCATATTTTTTTTCTTAAACGCTGAAATTCATACGTTCCTTATTAGAAAACCGGCAACGTCTCATATGTCACAATGCTTTAGCTTTACAACCGACAACACCGAACTGTTTACGCTACTACTATCTTTGAAATAGATCAGTTCGAAGCTCCATCTCTCTCACACTCATATGACTGACCAAACCATCGAAAATATATTATACTCTTATGTCGTTAAATGATGTATTTCAGTGTCTCTTATCGCATTTTCTGTATCACATTTCCTGTTTACTACGGTTTTATCAATAATACATGATAACAATTGTGAATATGCGAAGAAACTGTTTGATATATTTCATTTGAATAAAATGAAAATTTGTGTGTCTGTGTGTGTCAAATCGAGGTCGAAGTCGAGGGCCCAAATCGAGGTCCAAGTCAAGACACAATTCGAGGTCCAAGTCGAGGGCCTAAATCGAGGTCCAAGTCGAGGCCCCAAATCGAGGTCCAAGTTGAGGGCCCAAATCGAGGTCCAAGTCGAGGGCCCAAATCGAGGACCCAAATCGAGGTCCAAATCGAGGGCCCAAATCGAGGTCCAAATCGAGGGCCTAAATTGAGGACCCAAATCTAGGTCCGAATCAAGGACTCATCTCCAAATCAAGGAACCATACCGAAATCCTGCACCCCAACCAAACACCTGTCACGCCGCCTCTGTCACTTGTCATTCTTTTCCACACCCCACACCACCAACAAAGACCAACAACCCTCCACACACACACGCAAGGGTTGCTCTTTGCACCGCCGCACCCTAATAAACCTCGCTGGGGTTGGTCTTGCTCCTCCTACCACCACCGACCCTCCATCCATCTGACCATCGCCATCCGACTCGCCATCCGACTACACCGGAAGTGAATGAGGCAGAACGAACTTAGCATACCTACTAATGTTTGATAGGTATAAGTATGTTGAACGTTAAAGATGTAGTTTGAATGATGCCGAAGCTGTTGGGGTATTTCCATCCTGAGATAGCCAAGTGTTTGATATCTTCATCGGTGTAGGTGAGACAACCTCTGACAGTACTAACAATTCCAACTTCACGAACTGCTTTCAATTCTTTACCATTTTGCTCATAGGTAGCAGATTGAAACATGAAACCACCAGCATTGTTTACGAAGGTACGAAGGTTACCCGACCATCTCCTTTAATTTTCTCAACTTTTCCGCTGATGAATAGCAGGCTATCGTACAAAGCATCATAGGCATCGGATTGGTTAATGTTGATTTCAATAACATCATTGTTGCGAAAAGATTTGACATTCGGGTAGTAGGTCCGCCATTCTACCTTTTGTATGGATTCATCGTTTTGTGGTTTTCGGAAAATGTTGAACACTTGATTGGACAACATGGTAGCCAAGAGATTCTAAAAATAATTTATTCACCGTTGACAGTTGTTGACGTTGTTTGAAAGTCTTGGTGAAGACTGACGTGGGACTGGGTGATGAGTTATTCTTATAGAAAGTTAACACCATATTTTCGCTTCAATTCCAAACGAACTATTATTTCTTCGTTTCTGAAATCAACGAGCCTAGAATTTTGGTCGAGAACTCGCAATGTAATGTTGTTAAGATCGTTCGTATGAGAAATGAGTAGAATAATAAGATGATTGGGTGTTTCGTCAATTGCGTAACCAGAATCAACATCGACGGCAAATTCGTATATCGTATGAGATGGTGTGTCGTTGTAGAAGGCTCCAAACGTAATGTTGCTATCTTTGTGTATGGTACGTACTTTAATGATATCCACAGGTAGATCGGATGCGTAATGCAAGTTGGGTTTGAGAAGAGCAGATGAAAAGACCAGTATGTGAGCCAAGCTATTTGCAGGTCGGAAATCAATCGAGTGTTTCAAACAAAATATTCCGCTTTTCAGCGTATTATTGTTCGGTTTCAGATAGAAAAATTCCTGGGAATTTTCCTTGTACGTTTTAGGCACAATATATTTGCTTATTAAAGCTTCAGTGTCACCAATTTCGTGAGATCCAGAAGGCATATCGATATTTTTTTGTTTGTCATCGTTTTCGTAATAATGTTCAATGTTCGGTATACTGTTGTACGAATGGAAACTGAGCGAAGCCGAACTGTATTCTGAATCGGAATCCAATCGAATGGGTGGAATGAAATCGATGGAAAGTATCGAAGAACGAACGAAAACAACAACAACAACAATATTTTGTATCATTTATTCCTACAATAATAACATTCTCTTTGTGAGCTAACAGGACCACATTACATTGCATTTTGTAGCGATAACGCAGTTGACACCACCTCATGTCGATAATGGATGAAACATGGTAAGCAAATCTGCAAAGCGAATCGATGTTGGTAGTCCTTTGGTAATCTATGCCAAACATCCGATAATTCCCAAGGTTCAGCATTCTCAATCAAATAGTTAATCGATTAGAGTTTTCAATTCAGCATCGGTTAAATCCCGTATTCCTCCAACCATTTTTGCAGACATTATGAAGTAGAAAGTGAAGGCACAGATGTCCGCAATTACTCTGGTCAAAATTTTGATACCGATCATTGTTATATGTAATCGTTATACCCCTTCTAAAATATCGCACCAATTCCATCGGAGGCTTGAGATTACCGAAACTATCAAAATATTGTACAGTATTGCCGTTTTTAATGTAAGCTACCCAATGAGTGCCTTTATTCAATCGAGAATCCAAGTTCAATACAGCACATTCTCGCGGCCAAGGACCACAAGTTGGCAACGCATCACGCATAAAGACTCCACGAAAATGTGGTATTTTCAATTGATGGGTACATTTTTGAATTTCCGAATCATATAATGCTCTATGGGGTAGAGGCCTCGTCCTTTGCGTTGATGTTGATTTTTTAGAAACAGACCAAATCCCCAAGGTGTTTTGCGCGAGTACAAACCGGAACCCAAATGTTCCATAGCTTTATTGTGGCGTTGATCTTCTTCGAGTTTCTTTTTGGCATTTTTTGCATCTATCACTGTTTTTGCGATGGCGCTCGCTCCGCCTACCAACGAACCCAAAGCTGAAATGCCTGCAAATATGGGTATTAGTGGTAGGATCCCTCCAGATTTTGCTTCGAATGGAATAACTCGCGGTATACGTATTTTTTTACATCCTCCAGCTTTATGGACAGCCATTTTTGCTGCCTTTAGAGCCGATGCCGCAGATTTCTTCACGTCATTCGTCGAAAGGCTTCCAGTTTTTGATTATATTTTGCAAAATGCTGCGTCAAAATTATTTCACACCCATTCCTAATTTCCGTTTGGACTTTGCGTCTTTGCGTCTTGCGTCTTTAGATTTCCCTCGTGGCCACGCCTTTTCTTCGAGAGCTTTATCAGCTCGATGTCTAGCTTCAAGAGACGTATCTTGCGTATCTTGTCGTGTTGTTTACAAGTGGATTAATACAAGGATCGTCTCGTGCAAGACGTTCTTGTAGTTTCGTACCAGGACCGCAATACTGATAGCCAGGTAAGTGTAATTCAAATGGTAGCTTATTGATTAGCGTATTGACGATACCTTCTTCGTGATAAGTCAACATTTGGAATGATGGATGACGTCAATGGGCACGCTACATATTGAAGTGAATCTACCGATCATCGATCAGAACATGGAAATCGTTCCGCAAGACAATACATTACCCATAGACAATTTGGACTATTTGGATGATGGTGTCAAGTATCGAAATAAACATGGCAAGTTGTTGCCAAATTCGTTTCGCGCCATCTTATGTGGTCCGTCAGGGTGTGGAAAAACCAACACAGCATTATCGATATTATTTCATCCGAATGGAGCCAAATTTGAAAATGTCTACGTGTACTCGAAGTCATTGTATCAACCCAAGTATCAGTTGCTTCGAGAGATATTGGAAAAAACCAAAGGAGTCGGTTATTTTACATTTCGAGACAACGAAAAAATTCTCAGTCCAGAGGCGGCTAAACGAAATTCCATATTCATATCCGATGATGTTGCCTGCGATGGTCAGCATAAAATTCGCGAATATTATTCCATGTGCCGACATAAGGACATAAGGACATGGACATCTATCTGTGTCAGACGTATTCCAAGATACCCAAACAATTGATACGCGACAATTGCAACGTGCTTGTATTGTTTAAGCAAGACGAAATGAATACGAAACATGTATTCGATGAACATGTATCTCCAGACATGTCTTTCGATGAATTCAAGAGAATGTGTGCCGAATGTTGGCGCGACAAGTATGGAACTTTTATCATTGTCAAGGAATGTGATTTGAATAAGGGGCGATATCGAAAAGGCTTCGACAAATACATAAGTGTCTGTGAATAGAGATGGAAACGTTATTTGTCAATATGAAACCGCTCAGTAAAGAAGACGATGTTGTACGCAAGAACAAAATTAACGAAATTTCAAAAAGTATAAGAAAAAAGTATCTAGCTCTGAAATTGGGAAAGTCTGAAGAGGATGAGTCGTTTCAAAAGTTTTTTCAACCTATATCGAAACCACTGAAAGATATAGCTGAAATCTCTAAGAAATCGGTAGTAAACCATTTGAGACAACGTGTGGTGTCAGTAAGAAGGAGAGAAAGAGGAAATGAAGAAGGAGCCGTTCGATCAATCTCGAGCATTTGAAGAAACACAATTCTTGCCACTTAAAGATGTTGCTGAAACGGGAAAGGATTATGATGAGGTCACCTTCACCACCACCATCAATGGAAAATATTTCAGAGTATGATGGAGTACCTGGAGCAATATCCGCTCATATCGCACAAATATGTTATGCAACATTGGGCTAAAGACGATTCGATTGATAAAATATATGGGCCAGTTTATGACGAGTCTTCTTCAAAATGGATCCTCGGTAGAAAGTATATTGACTTTGATAAACGTGGAAATATCACAATTGAAGGACTCTCTTCTGAAGGAACTCCAGGACTATATAATTTGATTTTTCTCGATGAACCTGAAGACTATAATAAAGAGGATCGAGCCTCTTATAAACGTCTTTCAGAGATAACGCAAGCTCACCTGAATGCCAGAGGATCCATGAAGGGAACTCAAAAATGGAAATGGTCCGATGTAATTAGACCCATGTTCCGTACTCAAACACTTGGTAAGGGTTACGATAATCTAGGGAGCAATGAAGAAGTTGGTTCGAATATTGCACTCGACACGCATCGTTGGATATATAATGAGAAGCCCTTCGAGTATGTGTATTAGGATGATCCGAACGAGTTATGCGATAGATTGAAGCTGCTTATAGCTTCGAAAGAAGCTGAAAATTCTTCTTCTCACGACAACAAAATCACAGCTATATTCAATGAACTCAAAGAAGCCAACATTATTCAATAATAAACAATTCAATATGAGATGTATTTTTTTATTAAAAATATAATGCCATAAAACATTCATCTTTGTCTCGAAAAACGCATTGAAAATTTTGCAAAATTTCGATGCGTTGAATGAGACAGTTTTGTCATTTGAATCGCATCGAAAAAAATGCATTTTTTTAAGTCTCATTTCTTCTAAAAACCCATATAAATTGCATTGTAATTCGTCACAGAAAATGATGCAGAAATGACATGAGAATCGCTTCGAAAAAATGTCAAAAATTTAGCGCGATAAAACGTTCATTTATGCCGCGATTATCGCATGGAATATTTCGCAAAATTTCAATGCGGTCATTTGAGTTGCGAAAACCACATTCAAAAACACATTTTACTACAGTCATATCTGTGTGTGTCGCATTTTCATTATGACTATCGACAAGTTTGGGCGTAGCTCAAATAGGAAACGAAAGCATCCTACAACACCAACAGTAGTCAGTGGCTTGCTACATACACCTGACGGTGACATTGATTTCAATAATTTGAAATTGTGTAATGTGAAAAGACCTACGAACGCATCAGATGGAGTCAACAAAGAGTACGCGGATGAAGTTGAGAAAAACCTCACTTCTTTCATAAAAAGAAAAATGACCAACTGTGATTGGAAAATGATTGAGCTCACGAAAATAATGCGCAGTGATATGCAACATTTAGAAAATGACATCAACACATCATGTTGATGTCATTTTCCAAATCAAGACATCAAGAATGAAGTTAATAAGTTGAATATTGAATTCGATAAAAAAATTCGAGCAGTTAACGCCAAAATTTTGCAAACGACTCAACATGCTACGGAACAATTCCAAAAGTTACATGAAAAATTCAATCGTCAATATGAAATCGATATCGAACGTATCGCCAATGATTTATCAAAGGGATTGAAAGAACTCACCAGTTTGGTTCACGAAAAGAATGCCAAAATTTTGCAATCTATGCAGAAAACTGACATTTAAACCAAGAAAATGGATAGAGAATTGAAAGAATTCAGATCAAACGTCGAATGGCAAATATCTACATAAGGTCTGAATGTCAAAACTTTGGAGCTGGCCATCAACAAAAAGAAAGAAAGAAAAAAAATCGACGAAACCTAACTCCAATGTAATAAATTGAATTGTTTCCCAACATTATGCACAGTTATGACCTCCAAAGACAAGATTCAACTTGTCCGTGAACTGCATAAACCAATTAGAAAAATTTTCCTCGACGCCGTACCATTATCAAGGGACTGGATGATTTATGGCAGATGGATTTGGCTGAGATGAGATCGTTCGCTCACCAAAATCGAAATTTCAAACTCATTCTAGTCGTCATCGATTGTTTTTTGAAATTCGTGTGGACTCGACCGCTGAAAGCGAAAACGGGCGAAGAAATTACCAAAACGTTTTCGGATATTTCCAAACTTGAAAAAATGAAAAAACATTACATAAAACATCACAATACGTACAAGCATCACAAAGGCTTCTATGGCTAAACGTACCATTAGGACGTTGAAAGAAAGACTTTTCAAATATTTCAGTTTGAATGGCACCTACAAGTGGTTGAATGTCTTGCCTGAAATCACAAAATCCTACAATGATACGCGACACTCAACCCTCGAAAATCAACAAAACCAACGAAAAACAAATTCTCAAATCGATATACACCCATCTGAAAATAGCTGGACCGAGAAAATTCAATGTCGGCGATGTTGTGCGCATCAGTAAGGCAAAACACGTTTTCGATAAGGGTTACACGCCCAATTGGACTACGGAATTATTCAAAATTATGAAAATCAATATTACAAATCCCCGCCACCTTTATGCTAGAAGATATGCAGGGTGTACCTATTAGGGGTGCTTTCTATGGGGAAGAATTACAAAAAACTCAAATCCTGATACATATCTCGTGGAAAAAGTTCTAAAGAGGAAAGGTAAAAAACTTTACGTCAAATGGTTGGGCTTGGATAAGAAACATAACAGTTGGATCGAAAACGTTGATTCTGTATAGAATCTTATGGAAAACAAGCACACTCACATTGTATTGAAAGGGGGCCTTTTGTGAAGAAATATTTGAGTGTTCAACGCAAACACAAAATATTTCAAATTGATCATGTGATCTGAAGCTATAAGAGTGCATGCAAACAGCGATGGATATTCAGTTTGAACAAAATGTCTCTCGACAGTGGTTATGGTAGTGAAGTTGAAGTAATGTGTGACAGTGATTGTGGAAATTACAATGAAACTCTAAGTGAAATCGATTTAGCGTTGGGGCAGTACGAAATAGCTGCTCGAAACGAACACCAATTACTATTGATGACATTCCCCGTGTCATCTTATGAAATTCGATGCGGTCTAAGTCCATCTAGAGACTTTAGTCCATTCATCATATTGAAGCAACAATTATCCGTTCTTTCCATCAATTTAACAACTTATGAATGGGCGACCCTAATTGATATCCTGCAACAAGCGAAGGAAAATTTCTTTGATTCACAAATCGATGCCTACGTAGACGAATTTGATCCAATCACAACACGTTGCGGGGATTACATTTACGTCACACAGTACATCGAAAGTAATACCAAACAAGTTTCCATTTCCAAAGAAACCACGAACATGGAGCTATTTCAACAAGATGTAAACGATGTCCTGAACATCCATATGGGAGTGCTGTCTGATCATATCGCTATGCTGGAGATGCCATAAACTTTTGTGACTATTATCGAGGTGTTTTCAAAATTATTCATCATGGTTACGTGAAAATGAAACCAATTTGACTTCGGAAGAAATTATCGAAGGTTTTTGTCAAGCCTCATCTTTAGATAGTATGTTGGCTAATGCTTTACGTGAATATTCATTTTATTATAAACAAAAACTAGTGTATGATTTATGTGATAAATGAAAATGATATTTACCTTATTTTCGTTCAACAAACCTGCCCTGATGGTTCACCTCAATTGTGAACATAATTACATTTTCCAAGAAAATTCTTTATATTGTACGAAAATATTTTAATAAAACACAAAAAATTATTTTGTTTTTTTTTATTCTTCATTCAAAATACCCTCCTCAAAATACAACATTGAAAAACTATACATATTTGAATTATGAAAATGATACAATAAAAAACTACATATATTTGAATTATAAAAATGATTCAATGAAAAACTACATATAATGGATTGTTGGAATACAGTAAAAAATGGTGTTTTCTGGTTGTGAGATTATCGCATATTGATGAAGCTTGAGAAATTTCCTCCTAATATTTGACATTTAAATAACTTTTTTTCTGTCAATTGTAGAGGTAATGGCGGAAATGCAAAGTTGTGCGGGTGCAATAATAAATATTATGCAAAAACTGAAATACTCAAAAAAAAAATATGTGTACCTTGTGTGAGCTACAAATTTTCATTTCAAAAAATTTGACCAATTAGAATCGGTAAAATGGTAATTTTTCCTCATTTGTTTCTTCAATTCTCTAATACAATTTACATTGAGTATTTTTTAAAATTCTTTGGTATATCGAAATAACAAGTACTTGTCATATTTTTACAATACCAAATTTCAATTCCTAGTTTTTCATCAGCACGAAATCTATAAATGTCTCCAACAGTCCCAAAAATTTTGTTTGCAGCCAATTCCTGCAAAGTTGGTGGACTTCTACCGCTGTTGGAAATTTTCAGAATAACACGTCTATCGAGCATATTCAAACTAGAACAAAAAAAATGATAACCTTATTTCAAACTATAATGCCCCCAAGGTAATGTATCGGATGATTTGGGGATAAGATGACGTTTGTCGTCATACGGACTAAGGGCTATTTTTGTCTGCTGTATACTGAAAACGTTATGAGCAAATGATCTTATTGTGCATTGTGTGATATTCTTCTGCTTGAAATTCTTCAAGCAATCTACGTAATCTTCAAAGCTCAATTTATTTTTAATGACGCCATATTCCACTCCCTTTGCCTTTTTAACAACTTTACCATCCTGCACTTTGTAGGTGTACATTTTTGAACGCAGTCCTGCGGAATGCGTGATGATTTTGCCGTTTGCTTCATCTTTCATGAGTCCGGGTACTTTTTTATTTGCAAGGGGGATGTTGTACTCGTTATCTCTCGAATAATCAGAAGTGTCAAATTTTGAAATGTGTTTTTTGATAATATCTTCATACCCATCGTCACACGATAGCTCATAAATGAAACTGTCTGTATCTGTATACAGTAACTCGCATTTTTCCATGCTCATAATAGGTAACATGAATTCGTAATGGAATTGAAACATACGTTTTTGACAAATCCAAAATTGCCATGCCCACATACATCGGTTTATTAAATATAAGTTCGGCCTTTTTCAATTCGATAGCCATCAAGTTCGAATCGAAAATTGTACGATTATGAAATCGAGGGCTGGAAATGAGATTTTTGGCGCCAAATCTACCCTCTTGAGAGGACACTTATTTCACTATTCGGTGCAACCGGATATTTTCCATAGTTTTCCCAAAGATCGCGTTGTTGACTAATTTGAATTGATTTTTTTCGAAAGACGTATTGGCTGCAGCCCTCAATCGAGTATTCAAGTCAATATAGGGACGCAGCCATGCAGATTGTTTGAATTTCAGAACTTTATGAATTTTAGTTAATTTCAATCCATGCTCGAGGGCCTGTTTCAAATGTCTATAGTGTAACGTATACTCTGTTTTATTATAGAGAGTTGGCATCAATTTTGTCAATTTGGAATTTGGTGGAGCGCGGTGCCCGGGGCAAAATGGAAAATCTTTGTGTAAATCGTCCCTCAGGGTATTCCAAATTGACTTGTAAAATATATCCTTCTGGATTGTCATCGGGAATTTGAGATACATCAATATTCGTATCGACCCATTCGAAGCCTCCATATGGCAAAAATTGTGACATTGCCCACCCATACAAGTTATTTACATCGAATTACATTATGTATTTGGATGGTTTCGTTGGATCATATGTTGGCATATACTTGTTATTGGCTTCCGAATATCTATTACAACAAACCGAAATTCCACCCCTTATATCCTTTTCCACTAACATAACCATATCGACGTCTTTTAAAATTTGCAAATTACAACCTGTATATTTCAAAATACAATCCCACGTGTACCTCGACATAATACCAGGGTCCAGACAATATGTTTTCAAGTCAATTTCGCGAAAGTTTTCATGTATAAATCGCTGTATTCCCCAAAGTTTTGATATCGAATAGATGCCAAACGCGTTGAGCATGAGCATACTTTGCATCATCAATGTCACAATCGTTTGATTTATTATAAAAATGTTTTTTTGATGGTAACTCAGTGTCGAGAAGTTTTTCCACACCATCCACATAATCGTATGGAAATACGCCTTTCTTAGTGAGAAGCTCAAACTTCTCATCGTCCAATTCTGCAAATTCCTTCTTCAATATTTTCAAATTCTTAACATCCAGTGTGGAAACTAATTCATCGAGACTGGCTCCCATAAAACGATAAGAATCTATAAATCTGAATTTAGTGTTAGTTTCATCATCGTATTGGGTGAAAGAAATATATTTTCCTTTGTTGATGGGAAGTATGCTCACACTTCCTTTTTTTGCTACATCTCTTATGATGAAATGACTATCATATCCACTCAAATTGTGGAATGTAATGGGTACAATAAAGAGCTTCTTAAACGATAAATTGCAAGCTTGATGACTGAATCCCCTAGACAAACCTGGAAAGTGACAATGATCTCTGACGATGATGTCTTTTTTGGCAATAGGTTTCTCACATATATGACATACCTTGGCAGTGACAATATTAGGAGGACATATCATCAGTTCGATATTCCTAATTTTTGACTCAACGAATTTTGCAATGCTAGCCATTTCATCGGTAAACCATTGTATGCAATCGTCACCTCGATGGCTATTAAATTTGGACGAACTGTCATCATAAGAACATTTCAAGTAGTAGTCTACACTGAACGCTTTATGTTTTTGAAATTTTCTACTACTGTCCGAAATCAGTCTTCAAAAATTGCAAGGGCAATTTTTGAAGACTGATTCAAAATCAGCGTATGAAACGAAAGGACATTTTTGTTTATATACATAATTTCGGAATTCAACATGATCAAATTTTGGAAATGAAATTTTACACTCGTTTACACTCTCACACAAAACAATATGTTCATCCAATTTCTGCTGACTTGAAAAAGAATTGATACATCGATCACAGAAAAACTTTTGTCCGTTATATTTACTCATTTGTTTTGAGAATAACCTAGACATATTTTTAATATAGCAATAGTGGTATTTGATTTCTCAGTCATCTGTATCTTGAGGTAAAGCGTCATACTTATTAAATTTAGGAAAATATACATTTTGAATCAATAGTAAATTCACATGTTTATTCAATTCATTTTTGGTTAATCGTGCAGGTACTACTTCGTAAAATGTCTTTTCTTTGACAAAATTCATTTCTAAACTATATACATTCACAGAAATATCGTTTTGTTTTTCAAATTTTGTGATTCAGCGAATTGGCATAGGAATTTCCAAACCCTTTATATTTAAAACGTAATCATAATTTGGATATGAAGATGCACGTGTAATGTTTCCTTTGGGAGGGTACAAACCACTTACGATTGCTCTGAAAAAACACGCATCATCTTGATTATTAAGATTCACACATGCATGCTTGTTTGCAATTTCTTTGAGCGCCGTTGCCTATTTCATATTTATTGATTGCTACCTCAAGCAAAAGAATTTTACTCAATGCCCAACCAGAGTCTCTTTCCTGAAATTCGTCGAGTTTATTCAAAATAACTTTCACAACATGTTCATTGTACCAAGCAGACAAATCTGTCCCCAAATCAATGATTTCATTACGAGTATTGAAATATTTTCTATCAATAATTTCCCCGTCATTCGATGTTTTGATGAAATCCCCCAAGTATGTCATGTTCACTTTGAGGCATTGCATCTCCTTCAAAATTTTGGAAATTTTACATTTGGAAAGGAAATATGCGTCACTCAAAAATTTTCGCACTTCTTTGTGCGCTAAATTTATAATTACACCCGTCCTCACTCTAACTCGGAAAATTGCATTTACATTTTCCCATTTAACTCTACTGCTTCGTTTCAAACCTTATCCAATATACTTATCGTTTCTCATAACATTTGTTATACATCTAATGCGTTTCAATTCGCCAATTTTACTAATAATTTTCTTTTTTTCTCCCACTGAAAATTTTAATTTTATTCATTGCCAACTCACATTTTCTAATATGCCTACCAATCGAATTCAACGACGTTCGTGCAAGGGAAATTGAATGATTTTGTTCAATTGCTTCAAACAATTTATCAATTTGCGACAAAGTTTTTGAAAACACCATTTTCTACCTACAAAAAAAAATTTTTTCCTGCGACGAATATACAAATGAATGCTTGCTGAACACTGCAGAAGGAAGCTTGAAGTACTACTCTGTAGAAGGACTGTAGGAAACTCGAACCTTGGTCAAATGTGGTGAAGCGATGAACGGAGATTATTCTCAAAGGAAAGCTTGACGAAAAATGTTTCTGTTGTACTGAGGGGCGGAGGGTATATAACTATCTGTAAAACGAAGAAGAAAAATTAATTTCAAATCACCCATCTTACCACTTTCAAAGAAAAACAAATGAAAAACAACAATACTGACCTCGATTTTCTACAATTTTGAAAGATGTTGAAGGATTGGCTTTTCCAGTATTAATCAGTCCTCTGAACACGATGGCGTACTTTTCTTGTTCGAAATGATTTATGAATCCCTCGTAGGTCTTTGCAACTCTCTGCGGTAGAAACGTTATATGCTTCTCCAACTCGAGCAGTACTGTCTTTCCAAATTTCGTCTGCACGATTCGGGCTGAGAAAATTTTCTGCGGCTCTCCTAGCGAAAGATTTTGTAATTTCTCTACAGGTTTCTTATTCTCTGTATCTACAAGAGAAATTCCGTTAATTTTGTTGAGATCCATCTACAACTGAAAATTGAAACAATTGAAATTTTTTGATTGCACGCACAATTTTGAGCAAAAATTTTATTTACGGAAAACGAAATATTTCGGTTTTGAAATGAAAAACGAAATTTTCTGTTTACACAGATACACGCAATTTTGAGCAAAAATTTTGAAAGCTTTTTACGGAAAACGAGATATTTCGTATTTTTAGAATTGAAAGAAAATGAAATTTTTTATTTGCACAAACACATGCAATTTTAAGTAAAAATTTTAAAACATTTTTCGGAAAACGAGGTATTTTGTATTTCAAATTTCAAAACACATAATCTGAAAAAAAAAATGTTTGAATACTTTTTGAAATAATCACAAGTAAGTACAAGCACCTTGGAAAACGAAATCTTTTCGTTTTGAAATGAAAAAATGATATTTTTCGATTACACCAACACTGTAGTACACAATTGTAAACAAAAATTTTGAAGACATTTCACGGAAAATGAAATATTTTGGATTTGCAATGAAAAATGAATTTTTTTGAGTACACACACAATTTTGAGCAAAAATTTTCAAAACAATCTACGGAAAACGAGATATGTCGAATTGGGAAAATATGAAATTTTCCGTTTGCAAAAACACACGCAATTTTCGCCAAAAGTTTTGAATACTTTTTGAAATAATTATAAGTACGTACAAACACCTTGGAAAACGAAATATTTCGGTTTTGTAATGAAAAATAAAATTTTTCGATTGAATCAACACTGTACCACACACTTTTGAACAAAAATTTTGAAAGCTTTTTACGGAAAACGAGATATTTCGCATTTAGAATTGAAAAAAAATGAAATTTTTTATTTGCACAAACACATGCAATTTTAAGTAAAAATTTTAAAACATTTCACGGAAAACGAGATATTTTGTATTTGAAATAATCACAAGTAATCACAAGTACAAACAACTTGGAAAACGAAATCTTTCGGTTTTGAAATGAAAAATGAAATTTTTCGATTACACCGACACCGTAGTACACACAATTTTGAACAAAAATTTTGAAGACATTTTATGGAAAATGAAATATTTTGGTTTCGCAATGAAAAATGAAATTTTTCGATTACACACACGCAATTTTGGCCAAAAGTTTTGAAGGCTCTTGAATTAAAATCATTTCACTGAGTTTCCCAAATAAAATACATGATCATACATTGTTTTCAAGACAAATTTCGTACTCTGTTTATTGAAGATAATGCACACACAAACGCAACAGAGTCACAGTTACAACTGATGAAGCGACCGTTTTCATGCAGATGGCCCACTAACCGTAGCAAACATCTGCCCCATACTCCCATATATTATATTTCATCCTTGACTCGGAATGTGAAATGAAACGAATATTTGTGAATATTCAAATATTTATTATTTGAACCAAATTATATACATTTCATTCAATTTCATAATCATTTCTTGGAAAACTCTAATCAAAATACATGCTAATATCGTAGATACTATAATGAGAATTCTGTAAAGGTCAAATTCCATTTGTGACTTCTTTTCGGCTAGCCTTGCGTATTCTGGAATGAATTCGACAGTTTTTGTATCAATTTCTCGAAGATCGTGGAATATCAGCCTCATTTTGTATTTGAAGGAGATATTTTTCGAGACTTTGCTTGCAAAAGCTGCCAATTGGTCGCCATTGACAAACGTTGAACTTATCAATTCCGATTGTGTTCTATTGCATCCATGATCGAAATTAGTGGGCTTCACACAAATTGCCATGAATTTAACGCCCTTTGGTACGTTCACATACAAAACATTATTTTTATTGCACTCAAAAGTACAAAATTCATTCTCAGCATTGGCGGCGACATAATCTACGCTGTGAGGTTAAATTCTTCGCAGCGGATACCTCGTTTGAGGCACTTTTCGATCGAACACTCTGTCTTGAATATTCGAATTATCCAACCGATTCAAAACAAGCTTTTTTTCTTCGAAAAATTGAATGGCTTTCTTCAATTCTTGAACACGTTTACAAAACTCTTCAACTTTCCGTCTGTATTCTTCAGATATCATTTCGTCACTAAATATTTCAACTGTTTAACGACATTAACATTATTTCGAAAAAAATAATAGTACCCTCCCACGTATTTTCTTTACCCCCACTCCCCCATTTCCCAACTCGCACGAAAAAAAAACGCATCTGACGTATTTTGAAATGTCATTGCTGAATACCCACATTGCCTCCATTTTCAAACGTTCACCATTGGGATCGCACGCTAAAACGTTAGGCCCCCCCACCTGACATGTTTTTTTTTCCTAAATGAGACACCCTGTACATATTGAAGAATCACACACCAAAACCATAGAGCCTCGTTGAACTTTTTTAAATGACGTATTTTGAGACACCCTGTACATATTGACGTCATGTTTTTTTCTTCAATCCGATTTTTCATTCATTATTATTACTATTCCATTATTTTTCACGCCGACGTACACCCTGTACATGTTTTTTTCCTAAACTATGAGACACCCTGTATGGCAGCCATGTTTTTCTTCATTACGTTGACAACCATGGTGTTTTCTTTAACGCCCGTGGCCATTTTTTTCTTTAAAACGATTTTACATTCATTATTATTAATATACTATTATTTTTCACGCTGACGTATTTGAGACATCCCGTACATGTTTTTTCTCAAAGGATGAGACATCCTGTATGACAGCCATGTTTTTTTTCTTTAACGCCTGTGGCCATGTTTTTTCATCAATCCGATTTTTCGTTCATTATTATTATATCATTATTTTCCACGCTGATGTATTTGCTTTTTTCTAAACGATGAGACACCCTGTATGACAGCCATATTTTTTTTTTTCTATTACGTTGGCAGACATGTTTTTTTTTATTTAACGCCACTGGCCATGTTTATTTTTCTTTAATCCGATTTTTTGTTCATTATTAATATTATAGCGTTATTTTTGTAATTCCACCGCGCTCTTATCTATCAAATGAATCTACTCGATGCTCATTCCATCCTTCTATGTGTCGATCACGTCGCACACGTCTCTTTCCCACTCACTACCGTAAGTAAGTCCCCTAGGGAATACGTAATAGAACTCTTGTATCCCCTCTACTCATAGTCGTCACCGCATGCGTGTCAACATCGACAGCGAGGGTAGAGCGATTACGTCACAGCCATCGCTGCATCGAGAGAGGCAGGGACACATCGATGAATACGCATTACTCAGCCATACGCCGTGGAGTGCACATCTCGCTCTCCTACCGCTGAACGGTTGCAGCTGTCACACCACTAACTTGGTGGGCTCACACCGATGCAACATTCATTACTTGGAGGATCTTTGAAGTATGCAGACGTATGTTTGTATACAGACATGCACATGATAAATCCTTTACCTTGCCTGCTGTGACGTCACACCGCTTGGTGGACTCACAGCGATGGAACATTCATTACTTGGAGAATCTTTGAAATATGCAGACGTATGTTTGTATACAGACACACACATGAAAAACCCTATACCATGCATTCTAACACACGCTCCAACCAAATGTAATTACGTCATTACGTGACACACAAAATCTCGAAAAATTCTGAATGGTCCATGCACCAGACACTTCAACTTGATGTTACTGAACACCAAAAAAAGCAATTAATACGTCATAGTGGTGGGGGGAAGCCCGAATTCGGCTGTATACATCTACTAGTCGATATTTTCAGTTTTTATTTATTTATGCGCCAACATGAATGGAATCTTATGATGAACTGATTGGAACCTTCCGGAACCGGAAGAGTTTTTCCCCAACACCAAATTGTTATATTTTAAAACCTCGACACGTGTTTCGATCATCTTCAAGAGGAAGATAAAACTGGAAACTTCGCGAAACTAAAGCTACTTATGCTATACAGATATATCATACAGGTGAATCATACAGAAATACCACACATACAGGTACACACCACCCTAAATTAATTTTACAATTAGCCCTATCTATTATTTTACAATATGTCCTTATGTAATGTTTAAATATTATAGCTATATATGAAACAATTTTCACCTATATAAAAAAATAATTTCACGGTATTGCGTATCTAAATATATTTTTACAATGTGTCCTTATGTTGTAATCAGTAAACCCAATAATATTATTTCAACAAGCTATATAGTATACTATTTGGTATTCATCGTCATCGTTTTTGTTACCTTGTCTAACTAATCTTAATAAACTGAAGTCTATGTAGTGATTTTGTTGCAAAATATGATGGGCGACTACTGATTTTTCAGGTCTTCCATATTTTAAGTGTGCTGTGTTTCTTATATCTCACTTTGATAGATCTTTTGTCTGTCCATAATATTTTGCATCGCAGTTCTTACATTCAATTTCGTAAGTTCCAGACTTTTCTGAATTCTCGACTTTGACTTTTGGACTTCCCAAAAGGCTCTGTAGTGTATGACTTGTTTTAAAAACCACCTTCATACCTAGTTCCTTGAAAATCTTTCCTAAGTTCTTCGTATATTGGTGGTATGGAACTGAGATGTATTTATCTTGGTTTTTGTCCTTTCTGAAAGTCGAGATTCATAACCTTATTTCTTCTTCCTTATTATGTCATCTACAAAATCCCTCGAGAAACCGTTAGTGTTGCTATTTCCTGTATTGTACGTTTTTCTTTTGTGAACCTATCATGTGTTAGAGGGAAAGTCAAAAGACGATGCACCAAAAAATTCAACCCAGCACATTTGTGCTGGGTTGTGCCCTATATTTGAAATATCAATTTACAGAACTTGTTTTTTTTATTTGCTCTCCTGTGAATACAAATGAGAACTTGTGACAATTATTGCCGACAGGCGATATTTCATACCATCGAGAGCCTGATGCTCATCGAATTCAAAAGACTCACAACTCAAGTGATTAGTAATATAAGGATTGGGGAGGACAGTCACGATATTGCATAAACTCATGAAACAGGTTGGTTGAGTATGCATAATCGGCGCAGATTACATGAGTAGTTAGTTCAAGTCGATTTCAGAACCTCTTCCACCACTTTCAACCTTGAAATGACCTCTACGTTACAAGAAGTAGCGAGGGTGACTTTGAGGAGGTGTTATGAGTTTGATCTTGAACGACTTTGACCTACGTCATACGGCAACGCAGACAAGGTGACTTTGAGGTGCTGTTTTGGGTTTAACCTTGAATGACCTTCATTCTTTTCCTATATTAACAAGGTGACTTTGACTTCCAATGAGCCAGTTTTGCACCTACACGATCTAACGTAACCAAGGTGACTTCGAAAGATTGTTTTGAGTTTCACCTTGAACGACCTTGATCAACGTTACACAATGCAGGCAAGGTGACTTTGAGGCAGTATTTTGTGTCTGACCTTGAATGACCTCCAACTACGTCACGCGATAGAGACAATATTATTTTGGAGTAGTGCTTTCGAACACCCAGCTTGTGGTGAAGAAGTACCCCCTTCTTGATTTGAAAGGGTTATATTTTTAGGAGTGATTGATTTTTTGGGAAAGAAAGTTTTTGGCTTTCTACTACTCCATCTGATACAAAAAATGGATGAGAGAATCTTCCAAAGAAAGGAAGGATTAATCAATTTGAAAATAAGTAACTCTATACATGGATGTGTAGATCATGCAAAGAAGTAACTTTCAGACACAAACTGAAAGAAAGTCCTCCTGAAACAGCTACTTTCATATAAACATTGAATTACACGAAAGAAAAAATTCTTTCGAAACAAATACTTCTATATGAACACTGAATTATACAGAAGACACTTTTCTCTATTCAGCTTGTATATCGAACATTCGTGGAGGAATAAGAATCAGATATCATTCACATGAGTTCTACTTTGAATGAATGGTAATAAATTGTACTCACATGGAACACTGTCACCCTAACTGGTATACACGTGTTTCGCCTTAAGACACTTGCCCTAAGGCTCTTCAGTACCAAATTGGATAACATTATAGAAAATACACACACTTCATTCATGAATTACGATTTTGAATGTCACGGAATAAGCTTGATCTGCTTATGTCATCGATGACATCGTAATCACATTCATTCACCTATTTGATTCAATCCCAGCCACGAGGAATCTTATTTGATTTGAAAGGGTTATATTTTAAGGAGTGATTAATTTTTTGGGAAAGAAAGTTTTTGGCTTTCTACTACTCCATCTGATACAAAAAATGGATGAGAGAATCTTCCAAAGAAAGGAAGGATTAATCAATTTGAAAATAAGTAACTCTATACATGGATGTGTAGATCATGCAAAGAAGTAACTTTCTTTGGAAGATTCTCTCATCCATTTTTTGTATCAGATGGAGTAGTAGAAAGCCAAAAACTTTCTTTCCCAAAAAATTAATCACTCCTAAAAATATAACCCTTTCAAATCAAATAAGATTCCTCATGGCTGGAATTAAATCAAATAGGTGAATGAATGTCATTACGATGTCATCGATGACATAAGCAGATCAAGCTTATTCCGTGACATTCAAAATCGTAATTCATGAATGAAGTGTGTGTATTTTCTATAATGTTATCCAATTTGGTACTGAAGAGCCTTAGGGCAAGTGTCTTAAGGCGAAACACGTATATACCAGTTAGGGTGACAGTGTTCCATGTGAGTACAATTTATTACCATTCATTCAAAGTAAAACTCATGTGAATGATATCTGATTCTTATTCCTCCACGAATGTTCGATATACAAGCTGAATAGAGAAAAGTGTCTTCTGTATAATTCAGTGTTCATATAGAAGTATTTGTTTCGAAAGAATTTTTTCTTTCGTGTAATTCAATGTTTATATGAAAGTAGCTGTTTCAGGAGGACTTTCTTTCAGTTTGTGTCTGAAAGTTACTTCTTTGCATGATCTACACATCCATGTATAGAGTTACTTATTTTCAAATTGATTAATCCTTCCTTTCTTTGGAAGATTCTCTCATCCATTTTTTGTATCAGATGGAGTAGTAGAAAGCCAAAAACTTTCTTTCCCAAAAAATACCCCCTTCTTCTCCCTATAAATGGGAGGATCACCATTTCACATTCAGTTTAAATAACCCAACGTACTCGAATAGATGAGTAAAAGTAATATTGCAAAGTGACAGAGAGTATTACATCAGGAGTATATTTCTATACCATAATTCCACTATATTCGAAATGGATCATTTGAAATTTAATATTGAAATGATCAATTCTGCAATAATTCAACAAACTGTGGCTATGGAGCAGAAGCCTTTAATATCTTTGACTATCGATAAAGGTTATAAAATTGAGAAGATGTCGAAGCTATCCACGCGATATGGTAAATCCATTCAAGTAGTTTTGTTGGACGAGAAAAATAATACTTCTTTCAAATCATGGCTTCCAAAACGTGTCACAGAACATTTTACGAAGAAATGATTCACGAAGTGAACTCATCCAAGGCCAAATTCATTTTTACATATAGGGGTCAAAGTTCTTTGGATTATCCTGGTGCCAAAACCCGCTCACTAGTCAAATTTGATATTTTAGATTGAATATAACTTCAATATCTTCATAAATAGTAGAAATATGGTATATCAATGTAAAATATGGATTAGCTCCCGCGCTTCAAACATGATCAGATTTCAAGTGAGTGCTTTTTTTCCAAACTAATGAATGCATTTTGTGTATTTTCAGAGTACGAACATGTGGATGCAATATTCAGCTGAAGAGTGGCCGGAAGCAGTCAATTTGGATTCTGCAATAAGGAGGTTGGCTGGGAATTAGCCGACTTGAGTTTTGATGCTCTTCACTCATCAAACTATGATTCAAGTGCTGAAGAGATACGAAAACTTTTGGAATTCAGCAAGAAATATGAGCTAGATGTGGCACTGTGCCATAGATATTCGTATGGAAACAGAAATTTGGAAGAGTTCTGTGAGCTAATGATTGAAGCAGACTTGAAGCATTTCCTTCACAGCATATCCGTCTACCTACCACAGAATATAATAGAGAAATATCAATTGGAATCACAGAATCTCAACCCACAACCGGAATAATCTTTAAATAATTGTGTTGTGAATATTTGAAATTTATTATGTACGTTATAAATGAAATCATGTTTTCAATCTATGTTTGTCTATATCTAATTGTTTGGTGAAGAAAGGCAGAAGATAATTATTGAGTATTTTTTATATTTATCAATATCGAATACTCCATGGTGAATTACATGTCAATCTTATTACAATCCAGTCTGAACAGAGCCATGAAGGGCATTATAGGACAAAACAGAATCGTGTAGGATGAGTGCGTATAATTTGGTGTTTGATGGAAACTTCACCTTGCGTGTTTCGAATTCTATTTTGATGTCGACAGTAGATGATTTCATAGCATCTGGTTGGTGGGAGCAGTCGATGATAAATAGCAGTCTATGATCATTACGCTGATTCAACTGCTGCCGCTGCTGTAATCGCTGGCTATTGAAGCACAACCCCATTTTTTAGAAACAATTATGGTGAAATCAATAGCTTTATCAATCATTATCATCTGCTCAGCGTTAGGGAAAGAAAAATACTGAGTTAAAATTTCAACTCCTGCTTTATACTGATTTTTTCACAGATGATCATCGCTCACCATCGTTTTTGCTCAATTGTTTGAATGCTTATTGAGGGTTGTTTTTTCATATCGCATCGATGTGTTATCCTTTTCCATATGTTCACACTTTATTACAATTTCAAGTAATTCCAGCCCAAACGTAATGCCATTTCTCCTGACTGATGCGGAATATTTTTCTACTCCATCCAATCTCATATTGATTTTATCAATATCAGAATCTAATTCTCCTCTGATCTTTGAGATGTAAAAACCAACATATTCCCGATTAACACAATCCGTACTCACTTCAGGCTCGGCTATATTTTTCAAACGTTCATTTTCATATCGAAATTTCCATCGGAAGTCAATTCAAAACCAACTCCAGGTTGTCCTCGCAAAACAGTATTTGAAACTGCCTTACTTCTGCGACCATACTTATCGATGCTACCACCACTCATTTTTGTGATACACTTATGACGGTCGTCGATGTTGTGAATCAAGATATGAGAAATGATGATCGGTAAAGCCTAATCAATTCAAATTTAACTATTATTTTTTCACCATTGAAATTGATTAGATTACCATTATCATCCAATATGCGTAAAGTGATATTGTCGAGGTACTTACGACCACCAGGCTGGATTGGCATATAAATAATATTTTGCGGTTCCTTGGTGAGTTTGTACATCAATATCAAATTCAAAGATGCTATGGATTTCATCACCATTTGAATATGCTCCAGCTGTGACATTACAATCCACACGAATAATTCTCACCTTATTGATATTTACCGGCAATGTTGATTCATGAGTTCCATCGATGACAAACACAACGTCTTCGAACCCTAAAAGTTCGGCAATAGTGTTTTCATGTTTGAAATGGATGTAATATTTCGACCTCATTTCACATTTCAGAGTGTTGTTGTTTGCGTGTATGAGAAATACTTCATCGATATTCTCCTCAGCTCCATTTTCCAATTGGATTTCTTTGGATTTGATGAATTTTTGAATCACCTTATTGATTTCATCAATTTCATATGCTCCAGATTGAATTTTCATAATGATAGGAGGTGAGTTAGCTTCTTTAGAATAGGCGATTACCTTATTTTTCACATCCACATTGAATATGTAGTTTTAGGAATAGAAACCGTGCAAGCCCAGACCATAATTAGCGTCACTATCCAATTCGATGGGTGAGTAGAAGTTGGCGCTCAACTCGCTAGAGTGTCTCGACAATGAAACGTGCGTGACATGACTGACGAATTTTCACTGATTCATGTCTTTTCATTGCTGACAGCAGAAATTGTGGAGTAATTGTCGTTTTTAGGTGGTCTGTTCAGATGATCCATCGCATTATGTGTGACTACATTCACATCATTCACTTTACAATGAACAACAGAAAATTGTAGGTGGCCTATCATTCACATCGGAATTATTGCTATTGCCGCTGGAATGATTTTGATGGTCTTCGCAGTACTGATACTTTAAGACATCAATATCATTTGTAGATTTTGTGGTAACGTATTCACATACAGATGTAATTTCATGTGATGCACACCCATCAACACCTCTTTCGACATATCAGCGAGTTGTCTTTTATTCATTTCTCGTAAAGTGCGTACTCTGGAATATGCCATCAATGAATGACTCATCCCCTTGATACTTACCCTGTCCTTGGTGCTCTGTAGAAATTCCGAACACAAATGACCACACCATACTGTGTTGAATTGTTGTTTATGCTCATAGTTATATGTGATAATATTGATAGGATTTGAACCCCTATAAAAATAGTGAATCAATTTTTTTTGAGGGGGTAAATCACCGAAACTATAAAAATATTCCACTGAAGTGTCACTTTTTCTGCTACCCAATGTGTCCCTTGACCATGTCGACTATCCAAATTCACTATGGCAGATTCATATCGGAGTGGTCCCGATTTTGGCAAATCGTCACGCATATATACCACCCGAAAATATGGAAACATCATTTTCTTAGCATAATAGTTGAGGTCGATGTTGGAGAGAGCTCTTTGAGGTAGCAATCTTTGAGTTTTTTGAAATTTGAGGTTTCAAATAGACTCCTAATTCTTCACGGTAAGGCTTCAAGTACATAACGCTTCCTCGTTTACCTAGAGCGATTGCCTCCATGATTTTATTTTGTCGATTTACCTCACTCAATTGCTCCCTACTCGCTTTCGCTGCTTGTACTACTTTTGTTATCCCAGCTATAGCACCGGCTAAACTACCTAGTGCCGATAAACCAGCAAAAATTGGCATGAGTAGTAGTATTCTACCAATTTTAGGAATTGGTATGATTCGCGATGTGCGAATTTTCTTTTTCCTACCCGCAGCCCTCGTATATTTGCGTGCTGCTTTTAGTGCAATTTCAGCTGCTCTTTTAGAATTTTTGACAACAAACTCACTTCCGGCCGCTTTGTGTAGAACATCACGCACTTTCTTAACGATTCCTATCACAGAATCTTTCAATAGTTTTTTTGATTTTTTTTCCTTGGTAGGACCGTTTTTTTTCTGTATTCGTGACTGCTTAGATGGTGACTTGCAACACATACCAAATCGCCGTTTTCCCTTCATTATATTCGTAATTAGCCAAGCGGCTCCTTTCTCTCCAATAGATGCGTCATTCGCCTTGAATCGATTCCAAGCACTTTCTGCAAGCTTCTGATGGATGGAAAAATCAAATGCACTAATACCTGATAACAAGAGCTCTCAAAAATCTTGGGATCTTCCTTTATTGCATATGTTATCTACAGAACTCATGGTTGCAGCTTAGGACTCCCTTACAGATCAAGCTTGTCTCAAAGCCGTAACAACTAAGGAATCTGCCGCCTGGCTCAATGCAATTACCATTGCTTCATTGGGACCATTATTAGACGACGAAAGTTTCAGAATTTCAATAGGTATTCGTTTAGGATGTTTGATTTGTGGTAATCACCAATGTCGGTGCGGTTTCGTTATTGATGAAAATGGTACTCATGGCCTCAGTTGTATATTTAGTGCAGGTCGCTCCTCCCGACATCATGCAGTAAATGACATCTTCTAACGTGCATTTTCAACAGCCAATGTCCCTTCTGTGATTGAACCTGTGATGGAATGTCTCTCATTCCTTGGAGACATGGAAAACCTTTGGTTGGGACTTCACGTGTGTTGATACCTTGGCTCGCTCTCATCTCAATTTAACTTCGCAAACATCTGGTGGGGCCGCTGAAAAAATGAAACAGCGAAAATACATTTGTCTGGAAGATCGATATATTTTATATCCAATTGCCATTGAAATATTTGGTAGCTTTGGTTCCTTTTCTTCCAATTTTTTCAGAGATATTGGTCAAAAACTAATTACAGTAACGATTCTAGAGGCACTATTCTTCTTCTCAAAGTCTTGATGAAATTTTCTTCAGCCCACAAAACTGAGTTTCCTGATACAACAGATTTCATCCCAGCTTCTTCTGTTAAGAATTATCCAAACGTTAATGAGAGTGAATTAGACTTCAGTTTTAAATAAATTGTGGAAGAAAACTCAACACTAATAGTTCCAACATCATGAAAGGACGAATGCAGAAGGGAAAAAAAGTTCAAACTCAGAAAATTTTTTGCAGTGATTCATCAAACAGTCGAATCTCCACTTTATGCCAACTATCCGCACACTGTAATATACCCGACGATGAACCACCATCATCCTCCTATGTATGAACCCGTCAACAAATTCGACGAAGTCGCTATTGACCAGGTCGCCAAAAACGAGTTCAACGACAATCTTCCTATATGCCTCTATAAGCTCTCCAGAAGGTCCCACCAGTTTGTAGATCCAGACTGTTATAGGATGGGTATGTTTTTATCTACATGATCGACGGTAGGGCAGAGAACTTGCAGCCAAAGAGTCTGCTTAATCAAAACAATTACTGTTATATCAACCCGATTTTGCCAGCCCTGATCGCATGTCGACCACTCAACAACTTACTAAACAGTCTGAGTAAAAACATCTCTTCGAACGAGAGAATGACATCTACCCCGGTTATATTTTGAATGTGCCGTTTTGTGGAACAGTTTGTTCACCTACCTTACTACATTTTGACAAAGACGGGAGAGTAGATACAAATTCCAAGAATGACCAAAAAGTTTCAATCAACATTGGCATCCCATTCGGTCCGACGTTGCATAACATGCGGGCTGACTGGATCGATGGTAACAACAAGATGCAGAAGAGTTTCTAGCTTTTTTTGAATGGGCTCAATGATGAACTGTTTGAGCTAAATGAGTTGGTTGAATATTATACTGAAATGAGTAGAGAGCATGATTCAAATGCACAAGAATCGATGGATATCCAAAGATTTCAATCGATAAGTGACATTCCTTCGCATTCATCGTCACTGACCAGTTACTCAACATTGAGTCTGCAGCTCTGGATGATGACTAAAACAACAAGATGAAGCTAGAAATTACGTTATTTCTAGCATGTTTTTTGAATGGCTCATGATTATCTTTGTTTTGAGCTAAATTGAGTTGGTTGTATATTATATTTGTTCTAGATTGATATGAATCCTATTAATTGATTAGTACGATTTTATATATTGACTTATGCTATTATTAACGATATTCTATTACTTTTCATTAGAATTTCTCTGAATCTACGGATTTCTCTTTTTAGTTTTATTGAACTTGATATTTTTTGATTTTAATTAATTTTTCTATTCTTTCATTAGTGACAGTCATTTTTCATTGTTTCGAATATAATTAATGATATTTTTCAAAAAAATATTAAATTGATATTCCACACCGTAAAATAATTCAATTCAAGTTTCTTATAAATCGTTCTATAAGGAACAAAAAAAATACCTGCAAAATTCACCCGGAAAACAATTAAGGGGGCTTCTCAGAAAAAAAACTGAAGAACTACTTCGAAAAAACGATGAACGTGTAACTATAGTTCTTGGTAAATAAACGGTTCTGATTTCTAGGTTCAGTTTCGTTCTCTGCAGCGCAATGTAGACCAAGGATTTGAAGTGTCATTGAAACAAATATAAATATAATATTTCTGTGTACCCATATATTTTCGAAAATTAAAATAAACTATTTCAAAAAATTCACCGATTCCCTGGAATGAATGTATAGGAGGGGTTAGTACATCAACTATTCATGTTTAAAACATGAAGAGAACCTATACAAATCACGAAAATTTATGATCAGAAACCCACAAAAATGTTTGTGATTATTATTCAAACTTTACAATCTGAACCAATCGACGTGTTGTTTATATAAATAATGACTCATATGAATCAAACAATTTGTTGATTAATGAGTATTAACCATTTAAATTGAAAAAAGGATACTTCTCAAAAATGAAATTATTAAAAAAACGCTTTTTTTGTTATCCACTCCTTCATCACTGTAAAAAAATAGGAAGTAAGTAATAAGAAGTCTTCACAAACATGTCTGGATGTCGCCCAGAAAAGCATTTCAGATACAAATCACAAGAAAAAAATCATCATGAACAACTACTCACGAACATAGAATGAAGAAAAAGTGTTTTCTCATTCAGTTGGTACTGGAAATAATGATAATGATAATAAAAATGAAAATATATTATTCACAGAAACGCCACACGATGTGATATGTGAAATAGTATTGATATGAACTTTGAAGTGAACCAGAGATTGATAACTTTTCATTTGAGTTGAATTGTATATCAATAGTCTTTTACATATGAAGTTGGGTCAATTGAGGCTGAGCCTATGGACAAATGCTCTTACTGCTCAACCTCTGCTGCAGGCAACCAGTGATGCAATTGAACCCAGTTTTGTGTTTAATAAACCCTACAAAATACAAATAAAACAGAACACAGAGTCAGATGCTACAAATGCAATACGTATATATATACAGACCGCTCAAAAACCAAAGAAGGTTCAGGATGTGGAGTGTACTCCAAGTCACTAAGCCTAAGGATTAAGTGTGGAATGGAAAAAATAACAGCGTGATCCAAACAGAACAGGCTGGTATATCAATCGCCACAAAAGAAATAACCAGGAAAGGAATTTCTGCCAAAAATATAACAATCTGCACTGACAGCAGACAAGCCCTATTTTCCTTGAACAGTGTTACCTCAGGGCTAGTGCTTGAGTGCCACCGAGATTTAGTCAAAGCCTCGTTAAATAATAAATAACATTATCCTGAGGTGGGAATTTTAGGACCCAGTGGCACATACGCCTGATGACTTCGACAATTGCGGAACTAGCCAAATGTTACACCCATGCCTAATCCCTAAAGAGATGGGATGGAATCACAGGATGCAATCCTGCCAGGATCACCCTAGGCGACTCTGGGAAGCTGTCGCTAAAAAATATATGACGATGAGACTGTCAGGCATGTCCTATGCGAGTGCTCGGAGCTATCGTCAATGAGAGAGTGTGTGTTCGAAGGGTCTTGGCCTACACCTGCCGATATAAAGGAGATGTCTCCAGGTGATCCTGTCCTTGAAAGGACAGGATGGACGATGACCTAGGAGGACAACTCTTCGGGAGGATTACTATGCGTCACATGTGGCTTAAGTGCTGTGGGCTTACACTCACCCTCCCTAATATACAGATACAGATATATATGAAGCTGTGATTATATCTGTTTATTTTCCATTACGGAAAGTGATATTAATCTAATTCAATGTTTGTTTGAAGGTGGTTGGCAATGTTTCATTGTGCATTTCATTAATTCGAACGTTCATTGTTTATTATGATATAAATTGATTTGATATCCCTGAAAGGATCTGTTAAAGATTAAAAAGGTTAGCTGAAAAATAACAATTATATCAAGCAAAAAAACTGAAATTACAATAATATAATTCACAACTAACAACAAAAGTAAAAAAAAAATTGAATAACACGGGATGAAAATAAACAAATATTAACAAGAAATGGAAATTAAAAATCGAAAGATACCACGACGTTTCGATTGTTACTATCCATAATCTTCTTCGGGTGATAACTGGACTTATTCCTCAGAGATCTGACTATCCTCTACCCGCTTCATCGGTTTTAGTGAAAGCTGACCGATTGGCGTGAGTTGGTAGTGTTTCGCTTGATTAGTGGTTTCCATATGTTGCGTATCTCTACGCCGGCTTGGCTAAATGCGTTGTTGTACAACATATATGCGGCTTCTTTGAATTTCCTCCTGAATGAGTGTTCCTCCTTTGGGATGATTTCAGCTTGAGCCCACTCGCTGTGTGTTTTTTGTGCTCGGCAATGCGAACTTTCGAAGGCCTCTTAGTTTTACCGATGTATGATTCTCCGCACTCGCAGGGTATCAGTAAATGCAATTCTTGGAATCGCAGGCGCGTTTGGTGGCCTGGTTTTTCACTTCGGTCAATTTCACTTTTGTCAAACGTTTCTACATTATTTGTAACAATTTGAGAAGAGTATCTCAAAACTAAAGGAAGTTTGGATATTTCTTAGTTGTGTGATACATGAATTATGAGAAGAATCAAATAATTCCTGTGAATTATGTGAGAAATGTGTGATATATTCATTTCTACAATTTTTTAAGTGAATTCGAGACAAGTAACGGAGAATTGAATGAAATTTGGGAAATTCTGTTTTATTTGAGTTTGTGTTATTCGGTGAATGATTTTGATAATCATGTGAGAAATGTACAATTTCACTCTTGTCAAGCGTTTCTACATTATTTGTAACATATTGAGAAGATTATCTCAAGACTAAAGGAAGTATGGATATTTCTTAGTTTTGTGATACACGAATTATGAAAAGAATTGAATATATTCATAAGTTTCTACAATTTTCGAACTGAATTAGAGACGAGTAACGGAGAATTGAAAAAAAAATTGGAAATTCTGTTTTATTTGAGTTTGCGTCATTCGATGAATGATTTTGTCAGTTTACTAGTGAGAAATGCGAAATTTTACTCTTGTCAAATGTTTCTACATTATTTGTAACAGTTTGAGATGGTATCTCAAAACTGGAGGAAGTTTATGGAAATTCCCTAATTTTGGGTTTGAAGCGTGAATTATGGGAAGAATGAAGGAATTCGTGTGAAACATGTTAGGTATGCGTGATATGTTTGAGTTTCTATAATTTTCAAAATGGATTCGAGACGAGTAATAGAGAATAGAGTAAAATTTGGGAAATTTTGATTCATTTGAGTTTGTGTTATTCGGTGAATGATTTTGTGATACATGAATCATGAGAAAAATTGAAGAATTCTTGTGAATTTTGTGAGAAATGTGTGAGTTTCTAAAATTTTTGAAATGAATTCGAGACGAGTGACAGAGAATAGAAAAAAAATGGATTTTTTTTTTATACGAGTTCGTGTTATTCGGTGAATTATTTTGTGAATATTGTGAGAAATGCACAATTTCACTCTTTTAAACGTTTCTTTATCATTTATATCAATTTGTGATGAGTATCTCAAAACTGAATGAAGTTGGTGGAAATTTCTTAATTTTGGGTTCAAAGCGTGAATTATTGGTAGAATTGTGGAATTCGTTCGAAACATGTGAGGTTTGCGTGATATATTCATGAGTTTCTACAATTTTTGACATAAATTCGAGACGAGTAACGGAGAATAGTAGAATCGGCCCCGATTGAGCCAGACAGACAGCCGGAGCGAGACAGACAGCCAGGCATCCAACCGTGGCGTGGTGTACCAGTGACGAACAGTGACGTCAACAGCCAGGCTTACAACTAAATTGTCACGCGAGACAGGTTGTCAGGCATCCAATAGAGCGGCGAACCATTGTCACGCGTAGAGCGTGCATCATAGTGGCGGGAGATTTGATCTGTGGAATAATTCAGAATGAGCGGGTAGTTAATACGCTATAAAAAAAAAGTTTTGTTGAGGAGTTGAACGCGGGACGTTTGGTATCGTAGCTTTTGAGTATAATCTCATCGCTAGCGAGGTATATTGAAAGTGAATGCGAATAGTTGGTAGATATGGGTTGTGGTTAATAAGCGCGTAATGATAAGTTGGCTGTTATAAAAATAATGACATAATCACGAATGGGATTAAAGAAAAAAACATGAGGCGGAATAAACATGTCATACAGGGTGCAAATCAATGTTTATAGGGTGTAAAATGTCAGAGGGTGTATCGGTTCAGCGAACGATTCCCGTGTGTACAGGGTGTCTCAAATACGTCACAAGGTAGGGGACTCTATCGTTTTTGCGTGCGACCGTATTTTTCGTGCGTTTTCGATCGTTTTCCGTATGTTTTCGACCGTTTTTCGTGCGCTTTTGACCGTTTTTTCGTGTGACCGTTTTACGTGTTACCATTTTCCGTACGTTTTTCGTGCGTTTTTGACTATTTCCCCAACATGTGGGTGTATAGGGTGTTTTATTTAGGGAACATGGCAATGGGGCTCTATCGTTTTAGCCTGCGATTCTTCAATGTGTACAGGGTGTCTCATCATTTAATAAAAAACTCCGTTTCTGACTCATTTATGCTTTGGAGCTTCAGATCTCATAGCGGAACCTTGTGGAATACCCCTGACTAGAGGTAGATGTGTGAAAAAGATGTAATATGAGAAGAAGGTGATGACATCAGTATAGAGTAGAGAAAAATTAGTGCTTTTGGGGAAAAAATAACGAAACAGCATTACATATGATTGACCCGCTGGGCACTGAATCAGGTTTTTAGAGTTAAGCATATCCATTAGAACATGTGAGCCACAATAAGTCCTTGCGGGTTGCGATGGGGACTCACTGTGGACTTGAACTAGTAGAGTGGAAGGGAGGTAACGATTCCATGTGTGTCAGAAGGACACAGAGTTTCGTCAACTAAGGTACCATCAACAGCTTGAATAACTGTAGGTAAAAATGTATATAGGGTGTCGTTTGAGACAGAATGGTATTTAGCATATCCTTCGTATACGCTGTGTGTGCAGAAATTTGAATCCGGAAAATGGATTTCGTACAAAGTCCTGATGCCGGACCATGTATTGTTATTTACGTGTTGGCTTTTGATAAGAAATCCGTCGGGTAGCGAGTTATCTCGTATAACTTCCTGTTGGTGTGTATGTGTGATAATATGAAATTCATTTGTGCGCGAGTTTGGTGAAGTAAAGTATTCATTTGGTAGTAGTGAAAAACGCAGAGGATAATTTGAGGTGAGTTAGATTTTTATTTTAATTATATTACCAATGTTCGTGACATAAATTGAGGTATAGGAATATTCTGAACATAAATATTTAAATTGATTGATTGAAATTATAAGTAGCATTTTTTGTATTCCAAGAGTGGATAATAATTGAAAAGTTGTTGAAAAACAACAAAAAACTATGAAAAATAACCAACTGAAAGGAGTTTTCATGATAATAATAATTAGTCTTTTTGATTGGTTTATTTGAATTTGGGTGATAGTAATAATAAAAGGTAAAGGTATTCAAAATCACACACTACAAATTAAAACATTTTTTATATTTCCAGTTACAATAATTTCAACACAGAGTGTCAACAACAAATCGGTTTTTAAAAATTACACAACGAAAATGTCGAGGTGTACATTTTTTTCAATAATTTCACTACAAAATTATACAGAGTGACACCAACAAGTCTTGTAAATCAGTTCAGAGAACCACTATAAAATGTTAGGGTATACAATTCAGAATGATTTTCAATAATTCCTCAACAAAATTATACAGAGTGACACCAACAAGTCTCGTAAATCAGTTTAAAGAACCACAAAAAATGTTAGAGTGTACAATTAACAACATTTTCCAATAACTCCTAAACAAAATTATACAGAGTGACACAACAAACCTTGTACATCGGTTTTGAACTCCACTATGAAATTTATAACATCAATATGAAAATTATACAGAGTGAGAAAAATAGGTTTGTAAAAATTTTTTTGGAAATCCCATCATGTCTGAAAATTGAAAAAATCACCAACATATTGAGAATGAGTGATTTCGAAATGTTGATATTGTGGATATTTGAGTCATACGAAGAAAGGTGTGGATATATGTGGGTGTATTTGTTAACACTGTACACCTTGATGAAGAATTGATAATATTTGAATAAAACAAAACATAATAGTGTTTTTATTGGCCAACATCAATCTTTAAATGGATAATAAAAAAGTGTTTTCAGCTACATGGCGAGTTTTTATTCAAATATTGGTAATTTCAATTAAAATGTTTTATTATTTTTTTATATCCATAAGGTACAGAATCGAAATTTTCAACACGTTTTCGTTTGGTAAAGTTGGTTCGAAAGACTTTTGTTACATTTTTTGTGATGACTGAGTGATCAGGATTCCTTAAAATATTTTGTTGTTATAAACTCGTCGGAAGCGTTTTCGTTGATAACCATGTCTCTGAGTTTTTCAAAATTAGCTTGCTTATACGTGTTATAATTCAAGGTGATCCCTTTGACTTTGATTATATCAAATGTTTTATTCCGCATTGGGGAATATACACGATATGCGTATAATTTTGGACCACCAGAGACAAAGTCTGTTATGTAGCTACCATTTCCATATTCAGACAATTCATCAGTCATTTCACCTAAAAAACTACCTAAAGGTACATCATACATTCCGGGACGTGAAATATAAATAACTGAATCTGTGTCGTGATACAAAACTCTTATATCTAGTTTTTCCAAATATTTATATAATTCTAGTCTTGCTTGGGCTGTAGTATATGCAGCCAGCACAACGTTAACAGTTGGAAGAGGCTTATAAGCTTCATCTTTGAAAGTCCAATTGACAATTAAAGTGTTTTCATTCACTGGAAAAATGCTGTTCACTACAATGAATGGTTTTGATAACATGTCAAAAAGTTCAGCAGCCTCAGAAACTATGGAAGTTTTTTGTTGGTTTTTCCCTTTGACCTAATTTTCCCCAAAAACTTGTTATAACACTTTTGCCAATTTGTCGACGTCCTGGATTGAATTCAATTTCTTTGGCACACAAGGTAACACCCTCTTTGTCATAGTAATCTTGAATATATTTTTTTTTTGTTGTTCTGATATACAATCGGAGGGCCAACCTGAAGCTTGTTGTTTGATTTTCAAAAACTTGGAAATATATTCAGAAAATAGACCGCCTGACTTGATAGCAGGGTCATATTGTACAACTTTGTATTTCCAGATTTCATAGATTTCCATGAGTTTGTACCCTTTTTCCAAAGCTTTTAAAACCTCATCTATCACCCAAGTACCGGAGAGAGACCGTTCTTCTTCACATATGTGAGTACATTCAACAGCCATATGTTCACAACACGATCGACAAAGGGGAAACATCAATTTGCCATTCATTTTCACCGGTAATACGGGGTGATATAGGTTTTGAGGAGGAAGAACTTTACATTTTATAATTCCATCAACGTCATTCAAATTCAAAGTATTACATTCTTCCCCAACAAAAACTTCCGGGTGTCCTACAGGGTACTTTCCGTATTTATTTATGAATGGATATAGGCTGCACACATCGACGTACTTGATTTTTTCACCTTCTTCACATTTGTAATATAATTTCGTAGCATCAGTTCGGTCACCATAGAAAGCATCACGGGGATTCAAAGGTAATTGAGCGAGTAAGGGGTGTTTTTCGGTGAAAATACACAATTCTGGATTTTCCAAAAGCTCTTTTCGAAAAGAACACTCCCATTTTTCTATGACTTCATAGTCAAGTTGTCGCAAACGTGCAGTTTTCGCCAAGGTTGCCTCAAAACGCATTTCTATAGTAACAGTAGGGTCTTCGAAAGTGTGGTCATTGCGTTTGTATTTTATACATTTAGGACATCCGTGGAAATAACAACCATGAAACTCGAAAATTTGTTTTGTTTTCTCACAGAAACCATTCACTTTCATATTGAATATGGATGCTTCAGACCCTCGACCAGCATGCTGAATCTCAATACCTCTTTGTCTTTCTTCCCACAGCAGCCATTGGACGGCTATTTTCGACTGATTGTCACACCATCTATATCCATTTTTAGGTATGAGACCTATGGTATTGGGTTTCAAAAAGTTTCTCCTGAATATTTTGTTACACGTCCCTGGTAATGTAATGGCCTCTGTGAAAGGATCCACGCCGCCTTCTTGTATCATCAGTTCTCTGAACTTAAGACATGCTCGAGACAATATATCCACATCACTTTGACAATATTCCACCAGTTCTTTCTGAAAGTCAAAGACATAGCCTTGTTCAGATAATTGTTTATGCCATTCAATGAGTTGTTTTTTAGGATCCTTGTCTTCTTCAAGATTGGTTGTATATTTGATTGATTCTGGGTCATAATATCCTAGAGCAGGTAGTGGTCCAACATAATTCCAGTTTTCAGCTTTATTGAAAAGGTGTGGGAAGTAACCCTTCTTTACACCATCCAGCCCAAAAGCCTTGGGTAATTTAGCTAAAGGCATCGGGAAATAATTGAGCGAGTCGATGAATTTCACATTTTCTACAGACATCAACAATAGTTTCGTTCCCTGGGTTATCAACTCTGGTTTCAGATTTGTTGATGTCAGTAAATAGTTCAAAAGGAATTGGTTGTCATAAAGACCTGAGGCATGCCCAACAACAATAATTTGTTTGAATTGTACACGTTGATTCATTACGTACTCCATGAACCGGTCCACAGGTTGTATCTTCAAAACTTGTTTTCTGACACCACAACAGCATACTTTTATGTTTGTACCCAGACAATGTTCACAGTGTTGTTGATATACACACAGATTGGGTTTATGTCGTAAAGATCCATCTGATAATATTTCTTCTTGAGTACTTTCCAGGTCGTAAAATATGAAAAGTACTCTTGACATTGATGGTTTGCCATTATCCACAGACATGAAGCATTTGTGTGGAGTAGCTTTGAATTCTTTACATAGTTTACAAAAAACTTCCCCACAAACATGTTGTCTGTTTTTAGGAACAGTTTTAAGGCACTTTTCACAACACCTTATCTGTTCACAGATCTTGGCAGTTTTATGATTGTCAAAACATTCTTGGCCCCTAAAACCTTTGTTACAAGCGGTACATAATATTTTCTTTTCGTTGTGGCAGGGTGGGCTTTGCTGACATGCTGGACAAGTTTGGTTACACTTGTGTTTCTCCTTATGATCGAAGGGTACGTGGCATGCTTCACAGTAATTCTTACAACAGAATGCAGCAGTCAGCGAAACTATTACATTGTAGTGGTTATTGTGATGTAAGAGGTTGATTTTTTCAGTCCCGCCAACACCCTCGTAAATAACAGTGCGACCTTTATTTCCATATTCATATACTGTGATTTTGTAATCTGACAAATAATCCTGGAATTTTTTGGGTTCCCTTATGCCGCCACCCTCTTTAGGTATATCCACACCACTCTTCTCCAACAAATCTAGGGTAAGACACGTTTGCACATTCATGACCTGTCGGATTTTTTTCTTATCTGTGGCTTTGTCTGCATATGCTTTAGCAACCACCAAAGCTCTAGCAAGACAAAGATGGTCATTATTTTTAATCACTATAAACCCTTTTGGCACTTCGTCAAATGTATTTATTTTTCTTGATTTGGGCATATTTTCATGAGCTTTAAGACAAAGTTTCAGTAGTAAAAAAAGTCTCAGTATAAACTGATATAAGTATGACTGATATAAGAGATCATATTATAATATGTCCTCATACGATACTTCGAAACGGGCTTGAATTGTAAATCCTTCACCACCAGGCTAAACTTTCGAGCAAAATGTAAAACCGACTTGGTCCGTAACTTCTGCATCTTGTGTTACTTCTTGTACAATCTCTTTTATGCTTTTTTCGTCCAAATAAGAGGATCTACACCCTTGGGTGCGGGTTTGAGTTTGAACTCTAAAGTTCTACCAGCCAAAGTGAATTTACGAATTTTCTTCACCGTATCTTTAACAATTAAAAATTTCTCCATTTTTGAAATTTTTGAGAAATTTAAAATTCTACTCGAAGCGCGATCTTATCAGAAGATACTGTAAGAGCACAATGAGCTCATCCCTAGCGCGCTATCATTTTTATAAAGATAAAAAGTGGGCGTGGTCTAAAGATGTCATGTGATCATTTTCTCGAAAGTGTTTTAACCTAAATTTCGAAATTCTCGGGTGTAGACAGGCAACTTCGTTCGAGTTATCACTTGGCGTTTTACAGCTATAAATATCCTTTAGAATTTATTCCGGAAAAATATTATGCATGTTATGTGTACTTGATTATAAATTTCAGGAATTTATTTTGTGTTGTGGTTTTTAGATTCTGGACGAGTTTATCACGCAGGGTGTGGCCACATCGAAAGTTGAGCGTTGGCTTAGTCCATTATGAGGGGGTTTCTGTCAAAGTTCCAGTAAATACGACGAATTCATTTTACACGAGGTGTGATCGTATCAAAAAGTTGGATATGACGACACGGATTACAGGTTTTGACAAGTTCGAAGTAAATATTTTGCTATTTCTGTGTGACCTATTTTTTCAATTTTTTCATATCAAAGTTTTCATCTGTTGTGAAACCACTTTATAATACTCGGTGAATCGAGTTATCATGTGTGGTTTAAAGCGATAAATATTCTCATGAATAATATTGGGTTTTTTATCTCGATTATAAATTTCAGAAACTAAAACTACATTCAGGACGAATTAATCAAGTAGGGCGTGGTCACATCGAAAGTTGACACACAGTATTCACAATTCCATCTTTCGTTATACCAAGTTCATAGTCATCAAAATTGATACGATTATAATATTTATAGGAATATAAAACTATCTTCAAATACAGTTGCATGAATGCACATCAAGCATTTTGTCGTAGTACGGTGACCGGGGCAAAGTTACAACTTCAGCATAATATGAATGTTTATAAATATTAGGGAAGGTCAAGATCATCAACAGGTATTGAGGAATTCATTCGGTGTCCAAAGCTTTCGGAATACAATGCAAATAATTTTCTTCATGACTATTCGTTCAATATTAAATATTATTACTTCAAAATATATCGAAATCATAACACGTTTGCGATTGATATATCAGTTACATTTGGAAAGTGAGTTTCAGTTTGGAGAAATAATAGCCCACACATGATGGAAATTTTGCCATAGTGTGGTGAAAATCGTATTGAAAATTCTACGAAATATAAACGCGTATATACAGAGTGAATCAATATTTGAAATACGTCATTTGGAACCCCTCATAACCATTCTCTCTCTCGAAATTTGGCAGAAATAATGCTGAGTCGTATTGTGGAGTTAACGTTCGAAATTGGGGAAAGTGAAGTATTCAACAGTTTTGCGTGCGACGGTTTTGCGTGCGTTTTCGACCGTTTTAACGTGCCTTCATTCGTTATCGTTTCGTCGTTATTGTCGTTTTTTTTTCCTATTTCAATATGACAGTCATTTATCACTTAACGCGTTTCGCTAACGAAGTATGTATCATCAGGAAATGACTAAAGTCCACGCTTTGTCGTATGAAGGTTCGTTTTGTGAATTTTCAGACTCCTGAACCGAACCTTGTGGAACAATCAGCCTAACTTGTGTGGAACAATAAGCCTAACTTGTGTTACAGCACCATCATTGGCATAGATTACCAAGGTTTAGCATTCTCAATCAAATAGTCGATCGATAAAGTTTTCAATTCAGCATCGGTCGGCGTTGCCAGTTGTACAATAAATCATTGTTTATGGGGCAATGTAGCGTTGCCGGTTTTGGAATTAATCGTGAACTATTCGACGAAAATTGGAAGAGCGAAAATGATATATCAATAATAATGAATCAGATTTAAGAAAAAATATGACAACCTGCGATCCATCATTGTATACGGGGTGTCTCAAAATACATCATTGGAAACAAACATGACGTCGAAGTATACAGGGTACGTCAAAATATATTTAAGAAAAAACATGTCGGTTCAACAGAAGTCTAGCATTCCAACATGTCGGAAGTCTCGACACTTTTGGATCTCCTCTTTCTCCTGATGATGCTAACTTGGTTAACAAAGATACGAGACTTCCGACATGTTGGAATGCTAGACTTCTGTTGAACCGACATGTTTTTTCTTAAATATATTTTGACGTACCCTGTATACTTCGACGTCATGTTTGTTTTCAATGATGTATTTTGAGACACCCCGTATACAATGATGGATCGCAGGTTGTCATATTTTTTCTTAAATCTGATTCATTATTATTGATATATCATTTTCGCTCTTCCAATTTTCGTCGAATAGTTCACGATTAATTCCAAAACCGGCAACGCTACATTGCCCCATAAACAATGATTTATTGTACAACTGGCAACGCCGACCGATGCTGAATTGAAAACTTTATCGATCGACTATTTGATTGAGAATGCTAAACCTTGGTAATCTATGCCAATGATGGTGCTGTAACACAAGTTAGGCTTATTGTTCCACACAAGTTAGGCTGATTGTTCCACAAGGTTCGGTTCAGGAGTCTGAAAATTCACAAAACGAACCTTCATACGACAAAGCGTGGACTTTAGTCATTTCCTGATGATACATACTTCGTTAGCGAAACGCGTTAAGTGATAAATGACTGTCATATTGAAATAGGAAAAAAAAACGACAATAACGACGAAACGATAACGAATGAAGGCACGTAAAACGGTCGAAAACGCACGCAAAACCGTCGCACGCAAAACTGTTGAATACTTCACTTTCCCTAATTTCGAACGTTAACTCCACAATACGACTCAGCATTATTTCTGCCAAATTTCGAGAGAGAGAATGGTTATGAGGGGTTCCAAATGACGTATTTCAAATATTGATTCACTCTGTATATACGCGTTTATATTTCGTAGAATTTTCAATACGATTTTCACCACACTATGGCAAAATTTCCATCATGTGTGGGCTATTATTTCTCCAAACTGAAACTCACTTTCCAAATGTAACTGATATATCAATCGCAAACGTGTTATGATTTCGATATATTTTGAAGTAATAATATTTAATATTGAACGAATAGTCATGAAGAAAATTATTTGCATTGTATTCCGAAAGCTTTGGACACCGAATGAATTCCTCAATACCTGTTGATGATCTTGACCTTCCCTAATATTTATAAACATTCATATTATGCTGAAGTTGTAACTTTGCCCCCGGTCACCGTACTACGACAAAATGCTTGATGTGCATTCATGCAACTGTATTTGAAGATAGTTTTATATTCCTATAAATATTATAATCGTATCAATTTTGATGACTATGAACTTGGTATAACGAAAGATGGAATTGTGAATACTGTGTGTCAACTTTCGATGTGACCACGCCCTACTTGATTAATTCGTCCTGAATGTAGTTTTAGTTTCTGAAATTTATAATCGAGATAAAAAACCCAATATTATTCATGAGAATATTTATCGCTTTAAACCACACACGATAACTCGATTCACCGAGTATTATAAAGTGGTTTCACAACAGATGAAAACTTTGATATGAAAAAATTGAAAAAATAGGTCACACAGAAATAGCAAAATATTTACTTCGAACTTGTCAAAACCTGTAATCCGTGTCGTCATATCCAACTTTTTGATACGATCACACCTCGTGTAAAATGAATTCGTCGTATTTACTGGAACTTTGACAGAAACCCCCCTCATAATGGACTAAGCCAACGCTCAACTTTCGATGTGGCCACACCCTGCGTGATAAACTCGTCCAGAATCTAAAAACCACAACACAAAATAAATTCCTGAAATTTATAATCAAGTACACATAACATGCATAATATTTTTCCGGAATAAATTCTAAAGGATATTTATAGCTGTAAAACGCCAAGTGATAACTCGAACAAAGTTGCCTGTCTACACCCGAGAATTTCGAAATTTAGGTTAAAACACTTTCGAGAAAATGATCACATGACATCTTTAGACCACGCCCACTTTTTATCTTTATAAAAATGATAGCGCGCTAGGGATGAGCTCATTGTGCTCTTACAGTATCTTCTGATAAGATCGCGCTTCGAGTAGAATTTTAAATTTCTCAAAATTTCCAAAAATGGAGAAATTTTTAATTGTTAAAGATACGGTGAAGAAAATTCGTAAATTCAATTTGGCTGGTAGAACTTTAGAGTTCAAACTCAAACCCGCACCCAAGGGTGTAGATCCTCTTATTTGGACGAAAAATAGCATAAAAGAGATTGTACAAGAAGTAACACAAGATGCAGAAGTTACGGACCAAGTCGGTTTTACATTTTGCTCGAAAGAGTTTAGCCGTGGTGAAGGATGGTTACAATTCAAGCCCGTTTCCGAAGTATCGTATGAGGACATATGGAATATGATATGCTCTGTTTATCAGTCGAACTCGACAGGTTTAGATACTGAGACTTTTTGTCTTGGGCTACTACTGTGAAAATGCCCAAAGGTCAAGGAAAATATAATACATTTGACGAAGAATGTGCCAAACGCCAGGGAATTATAGTGATTAAAAATAATGACCATCTTTGTCTTGCTAGAGCTTTGGTGGTTGCTAAAGCATATGCAGACAAAGCCACAGATAAGAAAAAAATCCGACAGGTCATGAATGTGCAAACGTGTCTTACCCTAGATTATGTTGGAGAAATGGTGTGGAATACCTAAAGAGGGTGGCGGCATAAGGAACCCAAAAAATTCCAGGATTAATTGTCAGATAACAAAATCACAGTATATGAATATGGAAATAAAGGTCGACAGTTATTTACGAGGTGTTGGCGGGACTGAAAAAATCAACCTCTTACATCACAATAACCACTACATGTAATAGTTTCGTGCTGACTGCTGCATTCTGTTGTAAGACATACTGTGAAGCATGCCACGTACCCTTCGATCATAAGGA